>NC_086230.1:5845000-5847500 GCF_036321145.2 Pelmatolapia mariae | reverse complement strand
TAGAAACTGAAAGAAGGTATAAAACCTATAAAAATAAATTAACAAATATAATGAGAACCTGTAAAAGAGAATATTTTAATAAAAGGTTAGAACAGAATAAAGATAACACAAGAGGTATATGGAATGTATTAAACAGTATAATCAAAAATGAATCAAAGAAAAATGATTATCCGTGGTACTTTATAGAAGGGACAAGAAGCATTAACAAAATGAATGACGTAGTAAATGGTTTTAATGAATTCTTCATAAATATAGGGCCAAAACTGGCAGAGGAAATAAAGGTTGATGGAATAGAAAGGGACACTGGTGACGATATTGAAAGGAATAGAAGCTCAATGTTTTTAAGAGCAGTGGAAGAGAAAGAGATTTATGACATTGTTAGAGGACTTAAAAACAAAACCAGTACAGATTGGAATGATATTGATATGGTAACAGTAAAGAGAGTTATTGATGGTATAGTAAAACCATTAAAATATATATTCAACTTGTCTTTTCAAAAAGGGGTTTTTCCACAAAAAATGAAAGTTGCTAAAGTTATTCCCATTTACAAAACAGGTGAAAAGTATCATTTTACAAATTATAGACCAGTGTCAATACTCTCCCAGTTTTCTAAGATACTGGAAAAACTTTTCATAAAAAGATTTGACAGTTTTGTGGAAAAACATGAATTACTGACAGATAGTCAGTATGGGTTCAGAAACAACAGATCAACAACGTTGGCATTGATAGATTTAATGGAAAAGATAACAGAATGTATGGATAATAAGAGGTACGCACTCGGAGTTTTCTTAGATCTGAAGAAGGCGTTTGATACTGTTAATCATGAAATTCTATTAAAAAAACTGGAAAGGTACGGGTTTAGGGGAGTGGTTTTGGATTGGTTAAAAAGCTATTTAGGCAATAGGCAACAATATGTACAAATAAATGAATATAAATCTAATTTGATGCATATTGCTTGTGGAGTACCTCAAGGTTCAGTATTGGGTCCAAAAATGTTTATGATGTACATAAATGATATTTGCAGAGTCTCGCAGATTTTAAAGTTTGTAATATTTGCAGATGACACAAATATATTTTGTTCAGGTGTGGAATTGCCACAGGTTTTGGAGATGATCACACAGGAATTAACAATATTAAAGAAGTGGTTTGATATAAATAAATTATCATTAAATCTAGATAAAACCAAATTTATGTTGTTTGGAAACCAAAAGAAAAATATCAAAGTAGAAATATGTGTTGACAATGTATATTTAGAAAGAGTAAATGAAATAAAATTTCTTGGTGTGATCATTGACCACAAGGTCTGTTGGAAACCACATATTACTTATGTTCGAGGGAAACTGGCACGGGGCATTGCCGTCCTGGGGAAATCAAAGCAAATATTGGATCAGAAAGCACTGCATATATTATACTGTGCTTTACTACTGCCGTATATGAGCTACTGTGTAGAGGTCTGGGGAAACACATACAAAAGTAATACACAAACAATAACTATAATACAGAAAAGGGCCATCAGATTAATAAATAATGCAGGGTACAGGGATCATACAAATGGACTATTTTTCAAAATGCAAGCTATTAAATTCCAAGACTTGGTGGAGTTTAAAACAGCGCAAATAATATATAAAGCAATATAAATAAAATGCTTCCAAAAGAAATCTGCAAATTGTTCATAGAAAGAGAAGGTGGGTATAACTTAAGAGGGAAATGGAATTTAAAAATACAAAGTGTTAGAACAACTTTAAAAAGTATGTCTATCTCTATAGCAGGAGTTAAATTATGGAACAGTCTAACAGAAGAAATGAAAGAAAGTAACAACATAAACCAGTTTAAAATGAAATAGAAAAAACACATTTTTAACAAATATAAGAATGAAGAAAACAGGGTTAACCCAGGGCGGTAATGTTGTTCGTAATAGTGTTTTCGTTTGTTTATCTTATAATGTGTGAATCTGCAAACATTCCCACTCAGTCCTTATTTAAATGAAAGTAGCTATATTGTGGTGGGGCTTGTTTATTTGTTTTGTTTATTTGTTTGTTTGTTTGTTTAGTCTTTGCTTTACTGTTACTTTATATGTTGTTTGTTTAATTTAAGGCTAAAAGAAAATTAAATCAATGAGAGGTAAAATTTGAGGGGGTAGGGACTAATAAGTGTATACTTCTGCCTACTCCCTTTCAAACAAAAGAATGGAATTATATTTTGTAATGATTGTGAATGCACATGTTTGAAATAAAAATGAACTGAACTGGGCCCTGTTTCAAAAAGCCGGTTTAGAAAACTCAGAGTTAAAAATGATACTCAGGGTTGAGTAACCCCGAACTATCCAACTCAGAATATTCGGTTTCAGAAAGGCTGATAACAATTAGTTCAATCAACCCGGAGTTGCTTTAACCCCAAGTTAAGCGCGCGCATAAAGCCCTGATTAGTGGAGCACAGATTAAGCGAGTCACCATGGAGACGGAGGGAAAGAAGGCGCGGTCAATGTATTTTACAGCGCTTG